>NC_035438.2:23462118-23507118 GCF_002127325.2 Helianthus annuus | reverse complement strand
TCTCGTTGGGTATCCACGTAGATGGTTTCATTGCAAGTCAACAAAGTTTTGTACTTTGAAGATGAAAGTGCATGAATCACGGAATGAAAACCTGTGTTTTTACTTGTTTTTGCAAGTGTACTCACGTAGTTATGATGGATTTTGAATGGCAGATCCATGATAAATCAAAGGTAGTTAAGAACAAAGGAAGAAGATGAGTGATTTGAGAGAATTTGATGAAAACTGCTTTTGAAAGGAATTTTGAATTCGACTCGACAGTAAAAACCCTGTTTGGGGTTTTGATCAGGGTTTTATAGATGGAAAAAGTGAATGCTGGCGTGGCAACAGTTACAGAAGATCTGATGGCTAAATACTGTCCACGTGAGAACCTCTGATGAATAATGGATGACAGTTGTTAGGAAACCACTGATGAGTCAATATCAGTAGTTTACAGTGCTGAAAATGAAAACAGTAACTGACTATAACTATCAGTGGATAGACTATCAGTGAATTAAAACACTGACCTTTAAGAACAACCACTTTATAAACAGTGGTTCAAGCATGTTCCTTCTCCCAAAAAACAATATTTTAACCCATCAGTTGTTTCAATCCCCTTCAACCTCCACAAAACACTATTTTAACCAAACACTAGTTTTAAACCACCATTTTAACCAAACAGCTGTTTCAACCACAGTTTTCTCAACAATAGTTCCAAACATCTATTTTCATCCATCTGTTGAACAAAGTTAACAGATGTACCAACTACTGTTTTATTTTCAAACATTTGTTCCCAATAACAGAGCTTTGATCATTTAAACATACCTTTGCCAATATTACAGTGCTGAAAATGAAAACAGTAGCTGACTATAACTATCAGTGGATAGTCTATCAGTGGATTAAAACACTGAGCTTTAACTACAGTCATTATATAAACATTAATTCAAGAATCCTCCTGTGACAACCGGTAATTTACGCTCTTAATTACGTGACTAACAGGCGATTTACGCGACATTAAATAGTGTTTATAGCGCAAATTAACTTAATTAGGCCCATGGAGTGCCAAGGAACGTCTATCCGACTTTACAGTGCGCGAACGATGGTTTTTGGAGGAACCTGTTGAATGGTAAGCGATAACGAATCAAAATCGTACAAAATACTGACAACGCCAACAATAACGAATTTTATACGAATATTTTATACTTATGATTTAGATTCGCGAATTTATAGTGCTTCCGTACGACAACACGCAAACGAGAACGAAGAACGCGGAAACAGTCACGTACCGACAAACAACGATGAAACGGAAGCACCGGACTCGAATGTAGTCTCGATATTAATATATTATGATATATTTTGTTTCGTTTTCAAATTTTAATAACCGTATTTGAAACCGGATCGAAAAACGGATTAGAAACGGGAAACGACGCAATCTACGCGCTTTTTACGCAACCGGCGATCAAGACGCGACAATGACTACATACACAATTTTAATTATCTTTGGACCAAAACTTATAATTTATGGCCTTACGAGGAGTTTGGGTTTTAATGACGGGTCTCGCAGAAGATTTTTGGGCCACTTACATGCGGGAATTGGGCTTGTAGGCCTTGGGCCCAAGCCCAAAACCCACAAAAGTGTATTCTGTTTATAAATAAGAACACCAGGCTCTTATTTTCTCATTCCCACAAATCACAGTCAAACCAATACACACACACACACCAATATCTCTCTCACTCGGCACCGGCCGGATTCCGGCAAACGGCGACGGCGCCGCCTTAGCGGCGGCCGTGGAGTTTTCCGGCGGTCCTTTCTTCCCCAACGAGCACAGCAACCCCCCCTTTTCTCCTTCCTTTCTCTGGTAAAACAACAACCGACACCCACCCCCCTTTTTCTGTTTCGATAGCTAAATCGGAGCACCACCACCATTAACCGGTGGTGGTGCGACGGCGCTTCAAAGAGAGAGAGAGACCGAGAGAGAGAGAGACCGAGAGTGATAGAGAACCGGCGGTCGGAGTCTTGGACCGCCGGTCGGTTCTGTTATCCGGTGGTCGATTCGTTTATCCGGTGGTGGTTTCGTTCTCCGACAGGATCTCCGGATAATCGGAACGACGTATGTCGACGACGGCGGTGTCTCGCCGGAGCCACGGCGGTGTTGGTGGTGGCTGGTCAGGCCTCGTGGATTCAGTTCTGGGCCCAAACGAGTCAAGGGTGGTTTCGAGTTCTGGTTTGAGTTAACTCGGTTAAACCGAGTTAACTCAGTTCGGGTCCAAATCTAACAAGTTAAGGTAGTCAGCTAGTCAACATATGGTTCGGGTTTGCTTCGGGTTCGTGACTCGGTTCGGTCAACAGCGGTCACCAGATCAGCTCGGGTCAGCGGTCAAAGTTAGTCAACTCAGTCAACGGCTCAGTTCGGTTCAGAGATTGGTTCGGGTCGACTAGGTCAAACTGAGTCAACACGGTCAACCCGAGTCTACCCGTTTGACTCAGTCAACTCAACCGGTCAACTTAGTTGACTCGGTCAACTCAGTTACGTTTCGACACGAGAAATGGTAAAGGTTTAACGACAAAAGTTGTTTTGTTATTTTTATATAATATTACGTGAACGAGCTCAAATCGATTTAGTTTACTATTTAGTTTATATTTCGTCATTTTTACGAAAATTACATATGTTGATGATTGAGTCTCGATTGAATTTTGATAAAATAACGACGACTTGTGTCGTCGGGGGCGTCTAAAAACAGAGGAAACTCTGCCCGTTTTTCGAGAAAATCCGTAAAATAAAATGAGTTTTATTATAAAACAAAACGTGTTTTTATTAAAACGACAATTAGTGATATAAAACGAACTATCGGATTCAAGAATTTCATTTTATAAAAGCAAATACAAACATACAATTACATTAGACAACACTTTACAGTTTACGGAAACGCCGATTCGAAAATTATTTCGACAACAAATAAATATAGTATTTTAAACTTCGGAAGTTCAACAAATATTTTATAAATCAATATAAACGCCGAACATGCCTTCGTTTTACAAAATAAATATAGTTATTATATTTATTTCAAACGTAAACTCGAATCTTTTTATAGATAAATATAGTATATATATATATATATATTTATTTCAAACATCGCGTAACACGAATTCGTTTTATAAAAATAAATATAATTTTTATATTTGTTTCTATTATCGTACCACACGAATTCCTTATAAGAATAAATATAGCTTTATATTTATTTCAAACTTAAAGCAAACTCGTTAATACTTTCGCAAAATAAATATAACTTTTTATATTTATTACAAACGTCGAAACGGCACACACGTGTATTTTGACAAATAGCATACAAGACGCAATATATATATATATAATACAAGTTTATTGTATATTACTTTCTTACGAATATTCCTATATACACAAACAACTTATCGGGGCGATAAAAGTTTAACTTAATCATTAAGTTAACAACGTACCGTCAATTCGCTCGATTAACGACTCGGTAAAGCTCGGTGACACGTAGATTAGTTACCGCATTAATTAGAAACTCATAAGATATTCCGTGTTAGGAATATTGTAGAATGCACGCCAGCGAGTCTCGTCTTGGAAACGACATCACAAAGTCGTATATAGCTAGCTTTGCACAGGAATATTCAGGTGAGTTCATAACTCCACCGTTTTACGGTTTTACATTTTTCTAAATGTTTTCGGGGTGGAAAGACATGCACATTTTACAAAGCATACAAGAATTACATATTCATAAACCATTTTACAAGCAAGTTTTAACAAACACAAATGGTTTACGAAAAGCTTATGTTTTATACCGGTTTTTGCAAACAAGCGTAATTTTTCGAAATGTGCATACACACAAATTCTAGTTTTCTAAACTACGGGAAAATACAATTACAAGAGTTTACAAGATACAAATGTTACGATGTTTACAAATGGTATGATGAATACAAGAATCGAGAAATGATACAAGAATTGATACGAGAAATGATACGAGAAATCGTGTCACGGATAGGGTACCATAAGCACCATTAATCAACAATATACCTAGACGGCAGAACAAAAGGTTAGATCTAACGGGTGTCGGGCAGCCTCACTCTTGGTGAGAACGAGTACCAAGCAGTGCTTTTGTGTCTCAGAATATGCCAACTAGAAAATGCCTAAGGTTTGGTGGCTTTCTATGTCGTGTCACATGTTAATGGCCTTGCAACCCATTAACAACAAGATACATACAGAAATACATGATTTATACAAGAATATATGATTTATACAAGAATACATGGTTTATACAAGATACATACCATGTTTTCATACCAAGTTTCCATATAACTTGACAAGAAAATGATTTTAAATTCGTTTTCTCAACAATACAACAAAAACCGGTTATTCAAAAAGATTTATTTCAAATCTTTTACAAACAAACTATGAACTCGCTCAACTTTATGTTGATTTTTCGCATGTTTCTTTCTCAGGTTGCTTATCAGAAATCATGGCACGGTTGGAATTGGAGAACCATTGGAGACTCGAGTACTTAGTGGGCGTTCAATTTCTAGAAGTCTTAGCTTATATTTGCTTCCGCTGTGCAATGAAGATACCGGTCCAGTCACGCCAATGCTCTGATATTTCGAGGTGTGACACTTCCTTCTCCAAAAAAACAATATTTTAACCCATCAGTCATTTCAATCCCCTTCAACCTCCACAAAACACTATTTTAACACAACAGTGGTTTTAAACCACCATTTTAACAAAATAGCGGTTTCAACCACAGTTTTCTTAACAGTAGTTACAAACATCTGTTTTCATACATCTGGTGACCAAAGTCAACAGATGTATCAACCACTGTTTATTTTCAAACATCTGTTCCCAATAACAGAGCTTTGATCATTTAAACATACCTTTGCCAATATTACAAGCTTTTACACTCTCAAACCTAAGTATTTATTTACTTAATTTAAATAACAAACATGGTTAATAATTTTAACAGAACTAATTATATAAAAACTACAAGTGTCAAACAACATACAAAGTTCATCCATCTGTTGACCCAAGTCAACAGATGTATCAACCACTGTTTTATTTTGAAACATCTGTTCGCAATAAAAGAGCTTTGATCATTTAAACAGACCTTTGCCAATATTACAAGCTTTTACACTCTCAAACATCAATATTCATTCAATAAAATTTTAACGCAACAAATAACAGAGCTTTGATTAATAATTTTAACATAACTAATTATATATAAAATACAATTGTCAAAACAACAAATAGCATTCAATAAAATACAGGATCCTAATTCCTAATCAATTGGTGAAACAGTAGTCTCGATAAGTAAAGCTCCTTTCGGACCATTGAAGTTGTCAACATGTTGGAGGTATTTCAGAAGTTCGTTACTGAGATCAACTTCAATCATATCCTCCCAGATGCTTGTTATCAGCCATTTGTTGTCTTCAATTATATTAGTCCTTCGGCGCCTATCTACATAATCAACTACACGAGGATTATTAAAAACAAACACCTTCATCCAGCCTTCTTCTTCATATCTGAGCAAATAAGCAGTTAGCTCAGCAGACTTTCCAATAACAATCATATGCAGCCTCTTTCCGATGGTCAAAAAATGCCCTTGGCAAGGATTGACTACAATACTCTCGGGAAAATGAAGCATTCTGAAAGTCTCACTTAGAACATCAAAAGCAACGATGTTCCTCTCACCTAGTGGATACCAATAATTTGAAACCATAAAATATATGGTTTTATCAGCATAAACTCCCGTAGACCATGAATAACCACTTGAACCATAATTGTTTACGCTGCCAGCATTTATTGTTCTCCATGACTCACGACGTCGTGAGTAAACACGAGCAGTAGTTACATTACGGTAACATCTGATGTTCAGCACTTTCAGATCATTGAACTGATCAAAATTAATTCCACCAGTATCAGAGTTTCTTTGATGACTGTAATTGAAGTACTCATCACACAAAACCTTATAGCGCCTGGTAGTTGGATTCCAAAGAATCAACTGACAGCAAATCCCTTGATTGTAAACTAACAACAAACCATTAAATGACGATAGAATACGTAAGTTGCTAGGGTGGACATTGTTAGGAAAACTTAAGGTTTTGCTTCTAACAACATTCAAAGTACCAGCAACTACATCGTCAATGACAATTGACGTGTCTTTAAAGGATAATAGTTTCTTTTGTACTGAATCTCCTCTTCGGAGAGCATGCATCATCTGAAATGCATTACTTGACAATTCGCTATAAAAATTCTTGGAAAGACATTTAAAACGAACAATATCTTCTGCAGAGAGCCTTGTGAAAATCTCGTAAACAATCGCTTGAAACCCATTTCTTTCCATTCTGAAGGGAGCCTTGTGAAAATCTCGTCAACAAACTTTTGAAGATGATTGAGTAGATGGATGAAAACGGTAATGATCAAAACCACTGCCCAATGTATTTTATATACCCAATGAAGGCGGTTATGACTAAAGAATATGATGCGACAGTCGTTAGGCTTTTAATGCCTTTACATGGGAAAAATATAAAATTAAACACGTTATTATAATTAAAAATAACCTATTCATTTACCTATAAGACGCCTTTAACATAAGAAAGAAGTGATTGAGTGACGTGCATTAATTGCAAAGTACATATCCCGAGGCATTTTGAATTTGAAATTACCGGCAATTTTTTTATCACTGCTATGCTATATGTTTACCAAAGCAAACATCTGCTAAGTTATACTTTCTTAGCTATGAGCAGTAGTTTACACTCTTGAATGTGGGCCAGACCTTTGACATTTAAATATAGAGCAATAGTTTGAAATACAAAGATATTGCGAACATCTGTTTAAGCCTCTCATGTTTCCAACAGTAGCAAGTCAATCAGATGTTGGCAACAACAGATGATAGCAATTGACAACAGTAGCAAGTCAAACAGCCGTTAGATCAGCAGATGATGATTTAGAGCAGATGTTCTCTATACACTAACAGAAATTGATACAATATCAACATAATCTAATTAAACTCAGAAACAATTTCACTTATACATCAAAAGTCCCAATCTGCAATTACACGATGATAATAAAAATTAGATAATAATACTAATTCAGCTTAAAATTACAACCAAACTTTAAAATCTAACAACACCACCAAGAAATTTACGAACCTAACAACAAAAATTTAGTGTTTTAGCTACAAATTTAGTGCTTTTAGATTTAAATTGCATCAATGTATATCTTCGAGTCGCCATGAACTCCACGGAAGGATTTTGAAATTCATCAACATCAGGTCTTTCCTGCGGGTTCTACATCATCATCATCTGCCCAAAATCATATACATAATCATCATTAAATGAACATTATTAATAATCTTTCTTTGTGTTTAATTTAACTTTATGCTTCTTTTAATACAAACCTATAATAAACCGCAGCAGATTGTATGAATTTCAAACAACTGGGATTAGACTGAAATATAAACCGAGAATTAGAGTATATCACTGGAAAATTAAGAATTCAAAATTTTAAAACTGGAGTAGCAAAAAACACATACTTTACACGAAGTTGAAACAATGACACTGCAAACAACTGTAGAACAATCATCATCATCATCATCATCATCTGCAGGAAAGACCATTACTCTAGTAAGATAAAATGTTATCTTACAGCAGTAGCAGATGCTTTCTTGCGTTTAGTAGTAACTATTGCAGGTTCTACATCATCATCATCTGCCCAAAATCATACACATAATCATCATTTAAATGAACATTATTAATAATCTTTCTTTGTGTTTAATTTAACTTTATTCTTCTTTTAATACAAACCTATAATAACCCGCAGCAGATTGTATGAATTTCAAACAACTGAGATTATAACGTATTGAGTTTGTTTATAAAGGTCTGATTTTATAACCTTCATCACATTCGGAAGCTCGGCCAACGAACTGAAGACTTCAACACCAAATAAGAAATCCAGCAAGATCTACCTGAAGAACATTTAGCATAGAAAACTTCAGATTGTGATAAAAAGAAAAAATCAAAAAATATCCATTTTTTTAAACTACCATTCAAATCGATGTTAAATGCAACGCCTCTGTCGTCTTCATCCTCTTCTCTATCTCTACAGTTTTAGAGAGAGAGAGTTGAGAGAGAGTAGACAGAGATATTGAAAGGCTGATGTGTGATAAGAACCTTCATTGAAACGACGATGTTTGAAAAATGATACTGGAACGATAACATGTAGCCATAATCACGAGAAAGATGGATTTGAGAGGGAGAGAGATACGATCACAGATGTGAGCGGGAGAGATTTGAATGTGGAGCCAGATTATTAACCCTTATTTATAGGATTAAAATAGAATATATGGTTTGAATTTTAAATGTGGAGCCAGAATTTTGAATCTCAACAGATGTTTATTGAGAACTGATGTTTGATTATAAAATGTTGAGGGCAGATGTTTGATTATAAAATATTGGGCAGACGTTTGATTATAAAATATTGAGAGAGAGTAGACAGAGATATTAAGAACTGATGTTTGATTATAAAATATTGGGCAGACGTGTCCCCTCAGCAGACCTTTAGAATCTAAATGTGGGCCAACTTTGAATTTTAAAGTGATTTATATATTGGCTTTATGATGTAATAATAAGATAAGAAAAGACTTGTTGGACATCCTCTCCTGCTAACACATCAGCTTTTCTTATATTACTTGAATTTTTTTTTAAAGAAAGTATAGATAGTATAGATAGATGAATATCACTTGTACCTAAAATACCGCATGCAATAATGATAGCAAATCGACCAATTAGATATTGTATAGATATTTGTCTTACTTTTTCAGTTGACGTGTTTTATGACGGGCATTAAATAAATTTAAAAAAAAAAAAAAAAAAACCTTTTCTTTCTTTTTAGCACCGTTGTATCATTAAGAGACAAAAGTATAGCAACGTACAAACGCATATGCAAAATCTACAAGCCGGAACAACGAGTCAATGAAAAAGAAAAAGTCGGCTGACCCGGGCCAACTGAAGGACCAAAGCGACCGCCCTAACCGCATTGAAATGTTGACCTGACCCCTTCAAAAGGAGTAGAAATTTACACTTAAACTCCCTGAAGAAAGAATAATGCGTCTTTTTTAGCCACTGTTGAAACTAATGATTAGGGCCAACCGACCAAACTCCAAAGTACAGCTGTTACATGCCTCCTCTACTTACACGAGTACCCACATAATTCAGCATATTCCCTAATACATGCTTAACATATGGAAATAATTCTGAAATATGTTGTATAAATATAAATAAATATTAATAAAATTAAATCAACTTTGTGTTTTCCCAAGCCATGATCGGATTTCCATTGTTCTAAGTTTCCTTTTTATTTTTATAGAGAGGTGCGCGCGTAATATGATAGAAAAATATAATACTTATCTTGGTGATTATAAGGGTGTGTACAAGGCGGCTTGATTCGGTCTTCAACCAGTGTACACAAGGCGGCTCGATTCATCTTCAACCGGTGTATAGACTAAAAAAATCAAAACTAAACTAGCAAAAGGGTTCATCGGCGTAATTGAAAAAAACTGTTAAGAAACTTTATTGAGTTATTCGAGTCTTCTCTATTTAAGGGTTTTCTTTGTCAATATTTCTTTAGGTAAGTGATATGAAACAAAACGTCGTAAAATTACTTTTTACCCTAAGGAGTTCATTCATTAGATAAGATAGTCTAGATAACTTATGATCGACTTTGAGATTTCTAATATTATGTGTTCTAGAACCTTTCTAGTCTTTTAATACAAGTCACTATATCCACCATTTAAAAAAACCAAGGGTTTTTATTTTTTTAATTTAATTCGGTAATGTTATTTAAGCCTTTTTTTAACATTGAAAAGTTCATAGTTTTAATATTGTTTCTTCAGTTTGTTCTGAAATTATTAGTATATATTAATTTTATTAAAAGAGTTAATTGCCCGAAAGGTCTCTGTGGTTTCATGTTTTTTCACGTTTAATCCTCACTTTTTGGAAATAGCAGGTATGCTCCCTATGGTTTGTCATTTTGTTACTTGGATAGTCCCCTGAGTAAATATCAGGGGACTATCCAAGTAACAAAATGACAAACCATATGAAGCATACCTGCTATTTCCAAACTAACTGACATCTACTCAGGGACTATCCGAGTAACAAAATAACAGACCATAGGGAGCATACCTGCTATTTTCAAAAGGTGGGGACTGAATGTGAAAAAAACATTTAACCACAGAGACTATCCGGGCAATTAACTCTTATTAAAATAAGTAGAATAAAACTGGTTCTCATAGACAGAAGTAGAAAGTATTTTTTAACAACAATTTCTATATTTTATTTAGTTTAACTAAATAAATATTTACACTCTCCATATTTGAATTCCTAATATTTTAATTATGAGGCACACCAGTTTACAACAAATGTCATATAAAAAAAAAGTCACAATATAATTGTCAAATTCATGATTGCTTCATTGAAATTATCCAATTTAAACAATTATTAATTTTTTTTATAATTATAAAACAATATTGAAACTTCATCTATTTTTTTTTAAGAATAAACTTTCATAGAACACAAGGACGACTATCTCCAAGACGGAGATAGCGACCCTAAACAAATTACATCAACTCGAAATTACACCATTTATCCCAACCTACCGTATCCTTTTTGAATCTATACCTATACCACAAAAAACCAATAACTTTAACATCGGACACAATTTCCACGACCTTAGCCTTTTTGTTTTGGAAGATAGTCTCATTTCTCCACTTCCAAATCCGCCAACATGTAATAATAATAACCCCATATAAAATCGTCTTCTTCAAAGGAGTTGCGGGGATGCTATTGTGTAACTCTAGAAGATCTTTAACTGAAAACGCGTGATGTGCGTGAAGTGTGTTATAATTTTGATATATATTTAAGCCCCTTTTTACACTTTTAGCCAAGTTTTAAATTTATAAAACACGATATTTACTAACACTAAACACACATATGGGCAAGTGCACCCATCGTGGACGTAGTATAGTGTTGGTAAGATACCGAGGTCGTCCAAGGACACAAGAGCTTTTAATACCGGTTTATCCTCAACGTCTAACCAAATCAAAAAGTGAGAAAAATGTTTTAAACTAAGAAAAATAAAAACTAACTAAATGCTGAAAAATAAAATAAAATAAAAACAGATAGACAAGATGAATCACTTGGATCCGACACGTGTATTAGTATAACCTTTGATTATTTTCGCACTTTTGCACTTGTTTAAGAGATTATCTTAGTTATTGTAGTAGGCCCCTCTTTTGAAGGCGACGTTACCCTCAACCCAGTAGTTTGAGTCAGCAAGGATACAATCCTAAAGGGTCGGATTATTGGAAGATAATGAATTAAGTTATTAATGCAAATTGTGGTAGGCCCCGCTTTCGGCGGTGACGTTACCCTCGGCTAAGTAGTCTGAGTCAGCAGGGATACAGTCCTAAATAGCCGGATTATAGTATTAATAGTAGTTAACTTATGAGGGGGTCAAAGAGTTTGGATCCCCGCCATCCAATACCTATGGGCATTGAAGGAGATCCTACTAAATGTAACCCAGGTCCCAAGCAGGACCTCTAAACGCTGAACAAGGGCAAGACCCTTACCAAACCGTTCCCTTAACCCCCGACCAGGTAGCCAACATACCTCCATATAGACCGTGGAGATATGAATGGTGAAAATCTTTTATTTTATATAGACAGTAAAATAACGCCAAGACACCACGGACAAACGATAAGGAAAGATCACCTTCAACATAAGTAACTAGTTATTAAAGTCATTAATACAAAACCAAATAAAAAGTGCAAAAGATTAAAAATAAAAAGTATTATACTAAACACTTGTCTTTACCAAGTGATGTAAGAGACTTAGGCAAACATGGCCTTGATTGTCAAGAACTCTTACGATCAATCTTGGATCCCGAGACGACTCACACACTCTACGATGGACAATGGATGATGGTGGTGGATGATGGTGTTATGGTGGTGGTGGGTGGTGGATGAAGTGTGAGAGAGGTGGTGTGCCAAGGGATGAAATGGAATGAAGCCAAGCACCCCTATTTATAGGCTTAACAGAAGGTTGGGCACGGCCCCGTGTCCGCTGGACACGCCCCCGTGCCCGTCTGACATTCTCTCTCTTCATTGATTGTAATTCGCAATTACAATTAATGCGCCTGCTGTACTTTCACCACGCCCCCGTGCCCGCTGGACACGGCCCCGTGGTGGGCAATGGAAGCTTCTACTGGTTTGTCTTTTCTGCTGCTTCCTGGGCACGCCCCCGTGTTCGCTGGACACGGGGCGTGTTCAGTCTCTGTTTTCTCTTCTTTGCCTTGGGAGGTGCCGTTGAGGGTCCGGGCAGTCTACTTTTGTTCCTTTTCTTGTATTTATGCTAGAATTAGTTATCTTTTTGCTTCTTTTGTGATTTTGAGCTCATTTCATCCTGAAAATACAAAAGGAAGACAAAAACACTCTTTTTCCAACATTAGTACTTAAAAAGGGTTAGTTTTATGCCTTAATTGATGTGATTTATATGTTGCATTTTACACACATCAACGCGAATATACTCGGAATATCACATCATTTAGAAATCAAATGCCACACCCCAGCCACCATACCAGAAGCCGTAAACAAATGTTCCGTGGTTTCTTCTCCATCATCGCATAACCGACAAATACAATCTTCTCCTATCATGTTCCTCCTCTGTAAAGCACCTTTAGTCGGTAGCCTATTCGTTTCAGCTCGCCACATAAAAATGTTACACTTGTTCGGGATCCATTTACACCATCTAAAAATGAACCTTCCATCCGAATCGCATTTACCCGCTAACCACTCTTTAGCCGATGAGACCGAGAAGGTATTTTCATTCTTATATCTCCATTTCCAAACATCTTAGTTACTGTTAAGTAATTTCCCTTGTAATAATCTCTCACAATCCTCCCTTTCCTTTATCTCAGAATCGGATGAAGGCCACCTATTCCAATGCCACGCTATAGTAAAATCCTCTCCATTCTTGACATATCGATCAGCAACTTTACACATTTTATCCTTCTCAAGTCTAAACAATTGAGGAAACTTATACTTGAGCGGCTCCTCACCACACCAATAGTCTAACCAGAATCGAACATGAGCCCCATTTTCCACACTTCCAAAAAACAAGCGATCCAAACCAACACCTTCCACCCTTAACTTGGCACCAAACGAACTAATATTCTTCCAAACTCCCGTTATCGCCTTATTAACCAAAACGATCTCCCATTTACGCACCGCCCCATGAATGGCATCAATAGTTTTCCTCCACAACGACTTCGGATCAGTCTTGTACCTCCACATCCATTTTAAAATAAGCGCTTTATTAGACACCTCCAACTTAGTAACTCCCAAACCACCATCTTTTATAGGACAAGCTACCCTATTCCATGAAACCCAATTAGTCTTCCGAACCTCAATCGAACCACCCCACAGAAAATTCCGAGTTAAAGCCTCGAGTTTCTTAATGATCCCCATATGCGCTTTGAACAAAGGAAAGTAATATGTAGGGAGACTTTCCAGCACCGATTTAACAAGAACAAGCCG
Source organism: Helianthus annuus (assembly GCF_002127325.2). Taxonomy (NCBI): domain Eukaryota; kingdom Viridiplantae; phylum Streptophyta; class Magnoliopsida; order Asterales; family Asteraceae; genus Helianthus; species Helianthus annuus. The sequence goes on along the minus strand of NC_035438.2, from coordinate 23,493,525 downwards.
ACCCCCTATAGATAAAGCATCCGCTTTCCATTTAGATAGCCTACTCCGAAAGGTTTCTAGCACTGGCTCCCAATTCGCTATTCTGTTCATATTTGCCCCCACCTTTATCCCCAAATAATTAAAAGGAATATCTCCCTTTTTACAACCAAGCGAAATAGCCTCCGCTTGAACCGCATCACTACCAACACCAACTCCGTACAAAACCGATTTATGGATATTAAACTTTAACCCGGAGCATAAGAAAAAAATACGAAGCATACGTTTCAGATTCACAAAGTTACTTCCCACCCACCTCCCCATCACCATAGCATCGTCTGCATATAGAAGATGAGATAATACCGGCCCGTCATTAGAAAACCGAATTCCTTCTAAATACCCCACCTCACACGCGTTCTTTAAGATACACGAGAAAACCTCCATCATGAATAAAAATAAGAATGGCGAAATAGGATCTCCTTGCCTTATTCCTTTACGATACTGAAATTCAAACGTCGGAGACCCGTTAACTAAAACCAAAGACCGAGCGGACTCCAACACACCACGAATCCACTTACACCACAACTCCGGAAAATTCATTTGTTTTAGAATAGATATAAGAAAATCCCAATTAACGTTGTCATAGGCTTTTTCAAAATCTATCTTAAACAAAAAAATATCTTTACCCGTCTTTTTAGCCCACGATAAGATCTCGTTAGCCACCAACGGGCCATCTAGAATATATCTCCCACCAAGAAACGCCGATTGAGTATCAGAAACAACGTCTCCCATAACCTTCTTCAGTCTGTTAGCTAACACATTAAGTTTTTTTTCTCAAACTTAAAAATTGACTTTTTATTCGACAAAGGTTCATTATCAATTGAAGCCTCATCTAATCCTCTCGGTCTCACTAATCACAATACACCCTAGAGTGCACGGGGTAACCTAAAAACAACTTGACAAGACTTAGGAAAACAAATAGTACTAGGGAACTTAGACAGATCTCCTCTCGGTCTCACTGCACCTAAATACCTAGCACCAAAGACAATCTCAACTATCTATCTCCTCTCGGTCTCAAGAATAGGTAGAACACTAAACTCCTTTAAATTATCAAACAACGTTCCTATGGGATACGAGCTCAGTAAACCTTAAACTAGTTACAAACACAAAGTAGGTAACCTAACATGCATCTACACATGAAAGACATTCACAAAGACACATGAGGAACGATTGAACGACATTAAATTAGAATAAAGCACGCACACACATCTAGCCAATTATTAATTAGGTCTCTTACTTTAATATTAATCCATCACAAAATTACCAAAAGCCGACAAATTACCAATTGATACGAGTTAACAAAATATAAGTGACATTACTATATTCCTTAAATTGATAAAAATGCCCACCAAGTTTTCAAAATGACACAAATAGTCCTTAGAGTTTTGAAATTGACATTGACATTGACATTTACACTTCTACACTTTATAAAATATCATTTTCACCCATTTTATTCTAACTTTTAAAGTTACCCTCCAAATTTTTATTCTTTAGTTTAAAAGAAAAAAAAGGTATTTTCTCTTTAGTTTAAAAGAAAAAAAAAAGTATTTTCTCACGTGGTTATTTTTATGTACTTGTCGGTATAAATTTATGATTTGACGTAATTTTTTTCGGAAACGAGTGAGGTCAAATATAATGTGTTTTCATGCTTATTTTATGTACATTTTCAGTTGTTCTATGTTTTGTCATCTTAATGTACGTATTGGTATAAATTCACGTTTCAACCTATATGATATAAATTCACGTTTCGACATATTTTTTTTGGAAACGAGTCTGATCAAATATAATATGTTTTCAAGCATATTTTTGCGTACGTTTTCGATTCGTCTACGTTTTGACTTAAACTTTGTTTGGAAACGAGCCGGGTCAAATATAATACGTTTTCATTTGACGGTATAAATTCAAGTTATTGTACGTTTTCCGTTGGTCTACGTTTTGACTTAAACTTTGTTCGGAAATGAGTCGGGTCAAATATTATACGTTTTAATTCGACGGTATAAATTCAAGTAGTATACGTTTTAACGCTACTAAGTCTTGATGCAAAGGTAAGGGTGATGTAGTGGTTAGGTGGAACCCTCACTAAACGAACCAACCCGGGTTCGATTATATTTCTTTTATAACCGCAATGCTTTATATCGGATACGTCGAAACACGCGTTATCCATATGGTTAACACACATAACATGTCGCCAACTATAAACAACTAAGACGTACTGCAATGCGCGACTTATGACAACAATCTAGTTAGTCAAGCAATATGAAAATTTGTTTACAATTTGTAATTTTATTCTATTTTAAAAAATTATGTTCTAACAACTTTAGAGTACTATTTATTTTTAAAATTTTTAATTATGTAATGTATTTTAAAAGTAATAGCATACTTTTAATCGAACACTCTCCATATGACACGCCTGAGCTGTTTTGGATGTTTTAAACTTCTTTTATCGTGAGTTTATTGGGTTTTTTAAACCACTTTTTCCTCCGGTATTAAATCATTTCAAACATTTACATCACGCCTCACTTTTACACTAAAAAAAAGAGAAAGGCATGTGTGTGTGGTCCTCACCAAACCAAACCAAACTCGACCAGTCTGCTACACCAAACGGAGGTGTGTGTGGGTGGGTGGGTGAGGGGTGTCTGTAATGGAGGTTTGGTTTTATACGAGTCGCTGATGCACTTAGGGGCTGTTTGGCAACATCTGAATAGCTAAGTGTTGAACCAGTAAGAGGTCTGAATCATTAAGTGCTGAACCAGTAAGAGGTATGAACCATTAAGAGCCTGTATAACGCTTAACCGTTCAAAAGCAAATGTCTGACTAATTCAGATTCGAGGTCTTAACCATTCAGACTCTGTATAAATCTTAACCATTCAAAGGCAAATGTCTGAACCATTCAGACATCTGTTCGTGAAACAAACAGTCTGAACCATTAAGTGCTGAACCAATAAGAGATCTGAACCATTAAGAGCCTCATTAAGAGGTAAACAAACAACCCCTTAGTATTACTTTTTATATATACCTGTATCGTTGAATACAATCTCTGATATAACCACTATACCCCTTTCTTTGTATTAACTCCAAATTATCATATGACAAAACAAATTTTAACATATGGGTGCAAATAACATAAATTTAAGAATAAACAAATTTGATATCATAATTTTTTTGTTTAGTAATTATGATATTATATTATGTTTTGACAGAGTTATATGGATCATTCCTATTCTAATAAAATCAAAATGTGTTTATAAGTTTATTTAATCCTAAACATTATAATATTATCAAAAGTAAATGGTCTAATCCACGTTTATATACCCGTTTCACACTTAACGTGTGTGTCAATGTGTTGACATCATTTTTGCCTATATTTATAATCCAGATCTTTCAACTTTTAACACGAAATTAAGGCTGGTCAATCAAAATAAGCGTCTTAATCATAATTTTAATATTATCCTCAAAGTGGTTTACATCGTACTATTTTAGGTAAAATTCAATTACAAAAAATGTGTCATAATATGAACTATTTAGTAGTGACTCAAAGTTTGGATTATCTTAAATATACAATGTATCCAATAATGCCTTAATCTACCTTTATTAAGCTGGCTATTGCTTTATTATAAATTAATGCAATTAATCTACCTTTATTAATTTTGCTATTGCTTTGTTAGGCCATAGGTGTGGGGATCCGCAAGGGTTGGGGAGGGTTGAGATGGCGTCGGCGCCAACAGGAAGCACCGCCCCTCTACATTCAGTTCCGGTGACTTTGGGGATTTCTCCCCATCTTCCCAGCTACACGCATGTCTCTATCTCTCTTTTGTTTTATGGAAGGAGATGAACGGGAATACCATCCCCTTATGGGATGGAAAGGGGATGATGGTAAGGTGGAGATGACGTGAAAGACAATTGAATGGATTTGATGGACAACCGTACCCACAACCTTATAAGTTATTGTAATCGTTAACGACAATAAAATACATTAAACCTAACCCGTCATATTTTGTAATTTTGAAAGGGAACTAATATTCACACACCGTCCGCTCTATCTCTCTCTACACATACACACACACACACACACATATATATATATATATATATAGAGAGAGAGAGAGAGAGAGAGAAAGAAAGATAAAGTGAAAAGAGATGTGAAAATAAAATTTAGGGGTGTGGAAATAGTGGAAGCTTTTTGAAATAATGGATTTTAATAATCATAACTATTAGCCATTGGTCGGCAACGGCCCCAACTTAAAAAATAATCCGTGAAAATGTTAGACCACCATTGGTTATTTCTGAAGTTAAAACCGTTGCCGGACAATAACTAATGGTTAGATTATTAAAGTCTCTTATTTCTATAATTTTTTATACAACAATATTTTAATACTTTTACCACCTAGTAAATCGGCACCTATAATGATTTAAAACTACGCCCTATTTGTGAGACAATAATCACTAGACAATCTATACATATAATAAAGTAAACCAATTTGAGACACATGGCAATCAATGAGACTATCTAGAAATCTATTTTCCCTCCTAAAATATAATCCCTTTAGTTTGATAGTTAATCCTAAATTCAAAATAATAATAATAATAATAATAATAATAATAATAATAACAACAATAATAATAATAATAATAATAATAATAATAATAATAATAATAATAATAATAATAATAATCTATCTATATAATAAAAGAAACCAAGTTTGGGACACATGTCATTCAAAGAGGACTCCTTTGATTAATATAATATAATATAGAAATAGATTAATTATTATATAATAGATGATAATATTAAATATATTATTAAATCGTCAATTTCAAATACATCAAAATATAGAAATAGATTAATTAAAGTAATATATAAAAATCTTCTATCTACTATAATAAAAGAAACCAACTTTTGAACACGTGTCATTCATTGAAGGTATCCTCAAATCTATACTTATCTTATATTAACTAAATAAATTATAAATTAATATTAAATTGTATCATACTTTAATAAAATACTATCTTCAAATCTAAATTGTTAATTTAATATATTTTTAAAACAAATACCTCTCTTTCCAACTTATCTTATATTAAATATATAAATAATAACTTAATATTAAATGTTGTCCTAATTTATTAAAAATATAATTTTTTTTTATTATTTGGTATACAAAATTATATTTATTCAACTCGTGTAAAACGTGCGGTTTTTAACAATTTTTTATTATTTGGTAGATTTTTTAACCCGACTATACACAGGTTTTTAAAGATACGACGTTTTTAGTATTTAATATACAAAATTACATTTATTTAATTTGTGTAATACACATGGTTTTTAAAGATATAACTCTTTTTTAGATCTATACGGGGTTTTTAAGGATGTAATTTTTTTTATTATATAGATAGATTTATTCAACCTGATTATACACGGGTTTCTTAAACATACGATGTTTTTAGTATTTTGTATACAAAATTACATTTATTTAATCTGTGTAATACAAATGGTTTTTAAAGATATAACTTTTTTATTATTTGATATATAAAATTACATCTATTTAACCCGTACAATATATGGGGTTCATAAAGATATAACATTTTATTATTTAATATATAAAATTACATTTATTCAACCCGTGTAATACACGGGGTTCTAACCTAGTATTAACTATTTCAAATTTGTTAATTACACGACTTGATCAAATGGGTTAACGATATTCTTGTTTTCACTCTTAAGTAATTTCAGTCTACTAAGGGGGTGTTTGGGGTTGAGTTTTAAAAATAGATTATGCGTTTTTAATAATCAGAATCAGATAATTAGCTGTAACAAAACGTGCTGCAGAAAGATAGTGTTTGGATTTGATTATGTTGTTTGATATCACAATAATCAGATAATCAACATTGTTTGGATTTGATTATGTTGTTTGATATCACAATAATCAGATAATCAACTATTTGAGTGTTTGACAATATATTTTAAAAAAATAAATAAGTGAAAACGTAAAAAATCAGTTTTTGGATTATCACGTTTTCCTGCAGCAAGGGGTGACCTACTTATGGATTATCACGTTTTGAACTCTACAAAACGTAAAAAATCACTTTTTATTAATTTTTTTACCAAACACTCAAAATATATTTTTTGCGATTTCAAAACACAATAATCAAATAATCAGGTTGAAAACGCAATCCCAAACACCCAATCTTTTGCTTTTAAATTATTAGAAGTACGACAGCATTATTATATACATCAGGTTAGTAATCATCGGGTTCGTTTTTTAAAGTATGATATATTTAAAAGAACAACAACCACCTTATTCAGTACGATCTTACTCATAATAAAAAAAAAACTATTAATAAAGAATAGAAGATGGATATATGCAAACCTTTACCCTCTATCTCAGGCAAAATTTTGATAAATTTAAAATATGATAATTAAGTTATACTAAATACAATCACAATAAATGCAAGATTAACCATAGTGGGCTGGTGACCGTGTCCACATCAGCCAAGAGAGGCGTTAAACACCGCCCCATAGAGGGAAGATGGCGTCATTTTTAGGCTGTAACAGACTTGAGACGAGGAGTTGTTTAAAACATCTTTTTAGCCAATCAAACAATTACACATCACACTCCTTTTTATGTATTTCTTTACTTATTTAACACATCACACTCCTTTTTATTTATTTATTTCTTTACTTATTTAACTTGTTTTAGCAAAACTATTAATTAACTAGAAAAAGGTGAGTATAAACCCTCTCCTTTAGTCATAGTGACGTAACAGTCATTTTCTAGTTAATTTACCAAAGATATTCTAAAAACTTATACATTAGGCTACTCGGTATGGTGCCGGAGAAGAGCACGTCGCCGGAGCAAGACCGACGGGGCGGCGTGGGAGGACGGCGTCGCCGAGGGGGAGGCCCACATCTTTGGTCCGTCTCAAACGGCTAAACTCGGACGGCGACGACGGGACGGAGGGGGACGGAGGGGCGGCGGCATGGGAGGATGGTGGTGATGTGGCGTCGCCGAGGGAGGACGGTGATGGCGACGACGCCATACCGTTTAGCCTTAGTCGAATATAAAAAAAATTACTTTTTGAGTCATTGTATTTTTGTGGTTTTAACTACTTGAGTATAAAATCAAAAGGTTTAACGTCCTGAGTCCCTAACCGCTTATTTTATAACATTTTAAGTCCAATTTTGTTAAAAAAAATTGGACTCAAAAGGTTAAAAGATTCGACTCAATAAGACTCAAAAGGTTATAAAAAGCGTCCAGAGACTCAGGACGTTAAAAATTTTGTTTTTTGGACTCATATGATTAAACCACTAAAACGAAAAAAACTCAAAAAGTAATTTAGTCTACAAAAATAGTTGTTAGACCATGTGTAGTGCTAATGCCCTTACCCTTGGGCGTTTTACGTCATGTGGCAGACCAGTTAGCAATGGAGTATTATGGGGCGTTTTCTAAAATTGGTATAGTGGGGATGTGGTGCATTATGTTAAATGAGATGTAATATAATTAAATAAAACAAAAACCATAAAAAAAATCTTATTGGACAAATAATAGAAAGATGAAGGGTGATTGGACAAACAAATAGAAGCAAGGGCGTGGAAAATAGCACGCCAAATGCAATTTTAGGTTCAAAAACGCCTCTGGGGCCGTATGTGAGCGTGATTGGACGAGATTGAGAAAAAAAACGTCCAAAACACGCTCGAGTACGGATGGTCTTAGTGTTTGTCGTAATGTAATGGGGCACACGTTTTGAGGCGGCAAAGGGTGCGTTTGGTTGAACAAACCTAACCACCACTTTCCTTCATGGTTCACACCTACGTTACTTTTCTTTTTATTATATTTTTATTTTTATCTTTTATCCAATTAAATAATTACACGAATAAATTGTACTCTCTCCCTTATTTTTCGGTTTTCTAAACTCGCCTTCTGGATTTCATCATCTACAGTTCCTCTCTCCTCTCTCTCCAACCGTTTTCTCTCTCTAAAACAACCGGAAAACCGCTCTGTTTGCCGTAAAACCGCCATCTCGTCGGTATTACATCCAGTATTCACTCCCGGACCTCTTTACGGAGGCGTTATTTACAATGAGTGCGCTTACAGAAACGTAGACGCACTATTGCCGTTATTATTGTGCGGTTTTTTCGAGATTACAGTGTTTAACCGGTGAAATCTTCCGATCTCTTGGTCCTGTAGCTGTTTTAAGAGAATGTGCCGGAGATATTGGCTGAGATCGTGAGTTAGGGCTGAGATTTGTGGTTGTTGCGTTTCGTATGCTCGTTTTCTCTTCATCTGTTTCGTTTTTATGGTAATTTACGTGATTTATTTAATTTTGTATGAATATGTTTTACATGTGTATTGTAGTTTTTATCATTGTGTAGTTTTTCTGTGAATAGTTATGTTTTTGTATGTCAATTTTTATTCAGTTTTTTTTTTTGTCTATTTTTGGTTGAGAATTAAGAAGAATGTAAAAAGTAATTAGGTCAGCACTTTGACTTTTTGGAACAGTAATATGGAGCTTTTAAATTGCATACCTAGATTTTCTGGTCCTGTATGATTTCAATGTTGTTTATGTGTTGTTATCATTGTGTAAGTTTTCTGTGAATATCTATGTTTCGTATGTCAATTTTATGTCTATTTCTGGTAGAGAATTTAGAATGTGAAAAGTATTTAGGTCAGCACTTTGACTTTTTGGATATGTAATTTGGAACTTTAAATTGAAAAATTGAATATCTAGATTTCTGTTTCTGTATGATTTTAATGTTGTTTATGTTTTATACTTGATAATAAACTGTTTAAAGTATCTATTCTAGGGGGAAGGAAGGATTTGTTTTTCTAGAGAGGCAAAACTAGAATTTTTGAAGCATAAACGACTTCAGCGAATTAAAGCAGGTGCGATAAATGACAGTGCAAATGTGATGAACCTGATGACTAGAAGTAGTGGAGATGCTTTAAGAGGTTCTGTGGCATGTGGTGTGAGATCATTTGTCAATACGGATGTATCAGCACAATCCGGTGGTGCTGTATATGGGAGAGATGCCATATCAAATCAAAAGGTTGAAAAGTTTGACGCGACTGATCTTGATTGGACAGATAAGATGCCAGAGTGCCCGGTCTATTATCCAAGTAAGGAACAGTTTGAGGACCCTTTGGCGTACCTGCAAAAGATCGCCCCGGATGCTTCAAAATATGGTAATGGTTAATTAATTTGCTATACAACCATTAGTCTTTCTATAAGTGTGTCTATGTGTGTATATGTGTGTATGCATACATTGTACGACTGCTAGTATGCTTATTAATTTGCAACACATTTGCTGATATTGCTAGCTGTAGACTTGATATAAGATGCATATTCTGCTGGATTCCATGCCAAATAAATTATAGCTGTTTTTAATTGCTAGACATAGAATTCATTAAAAACTTGGTTAAAATATAAAGCACCATCAACCGTCTATTTACTAGCCTACCTTCCTATCATGACATGACATCCTTGTATAAATGTTGGTATATTACTTTCATTAATTAATTAATATTACAACATGAATGTTATTAGGTATATTACTTTCATTAATTAATTAATATTACAGCATGAATGTTATTAAAATGCTTTCCTGGGAATTCTTTTTCAGGTATATGCAAGATTGTTTCGCCTTTGAGTGCTTCTGTTCCCGCAGGTGTGGTTTTGATGAAAGAGAAAGCTGGCTTTAGGTTTACAACTAGAGTGCAGCCTCTTCGTCTTGCTGAGTGGAATACTGAGGATAAGGTTACCTTTTACATGAGTGGAAGGTGGGTTTCTTATTTTTTTTGTTTTAACTTTTAGATACGTCTTTCAGATCTTGAACATTGCTTCTTTTTTATCAGAAACTATACATTCCGTGATTTTGAGAAAATGGCGAACAAGGTTTTTACCCGTAGATATTATAGTTCTGGATGTCTTCCTGCTACTTATTTGGAAAAAGAATTTTGGGGTGAAATTGCTTCTGGAAAGACTGAAAGTGTTGAGTATGCATGTGATGTTGATGGCAGTGCATTTTCATCTTCTCCCACTGATGAACTTGGAAATAGCAATTGGAATTTGAAGGTTTTAACCTTCATTTTTCAATCATATATTAATCACAAAAAAATCAATAATTATTCCTTTCAAAAACCTATCCTAAAAGTCATTTTCTTTCTCTATCATCTTTACAACTGGCACTTTGCAGTCCATATACTAGATTCTGCATGTTCCATTAACTAAGATTATGATGTTAACCTTTTTGATTGCAGAAAGTTGCACGATTGTCCAGATCGATCTTACGCCTGCTTGAAACAACAATTCCGGTATCTAAATAGTTATCTTATTTTATCGCAACTTCTTTTGATTAATCGGTATGTTTTGTTCTCTTATCTTAGTTTATTTGATTTACAGGGAGTTACTGAACCAATGCTATACATAGGTATGCTGTTCAGCATGTTTGCTTGGCATGTAGAAGACCAATACTTATACAGGTATATATACTTATTTTACTTCATCATATGTTTGTTACTTTATGCTTATACTCCGTTTGTGATTTTTTACAGCATTAATTACCATCATTGTGGAGCTGCAAAAACCTGGTACGGTGTTCCTGGTCATGCTGCACTGGATTTTGAAAAAGTTGTTCGACAAAAGGTGTATAATCAAGATATATTGTCAACTGAAGGGGAAGACGGTGCTTTCGATGTTTTATTAGGAAAAACAACCTTGTTTCCTCCTAATGTTTTGTCACAACATGGTGTTCCAGTTTACAAGGCTGTACAAAAGCCCGGGGAATATGTTGTCACATTCCCCCGTGCATATCATGCAGGATTTAGTCACGGTAAATATTATATGATTTATATCCCGCAAGATCCTATGTTATCATTCTTATAGTTAGTTTGGTAATATTATAGGTTTTAATTGTGGTGAGGCTGTGAATTTTGCTATTGGTGATTGGTTCCCGTTGGGATCACTAGCGACTCGCCGTTATTCACTTCTCAACCGGACACCTCTGATTCCTCATGAAGAACTGTTGTGTAAAGAAGCGATGCTTATTTCATCAGCTACTGCTTATAAAGATTCAGACTGTTGTGTAGATATCGCATCTAAACTTTGCATTAAGGCCTCATTTATGAATTTAATACGCTTCCAACATCGTGCTCGTTGGTGTTTAATGAGATCAAGAGGGTGCATGGGTGTTTCCCAACATTCTCATGGAACCATTCTTTGCAGTGTTTGCAAACATGACTGTTATGTTGCTTATATCAACTGCAACTGCTATTTGCATCCTGTCTGCCTTCGCCATGGTATGTTACCAAATTACATTTTGGTGTTTAGATATTAAAATATTGACTTTTATTGATTTGTTTCAGAGTTGAAGTCACTTGACTTGCCTTGTGGAACAAACTTTACACTCTCTGTAAGGGATGAACTCTTTGATATGGAGTCAGCTTCCAAAATGTTCGAAGATGATAATGATATCACCAATGAGGTTAAACGTCAATTTAGAAACGAAAGCGACACGATTCTGCTTTCTAAATTGTACCCACTAGCTGAAAACGATGGCTACAGTCTATATTGCAAGATTGAGCTCGAGCCCGGTTGCAATTTCAAACAGTCTGTTCCTGCTGCTGAAACCTGTTCCCTACGTAATCATGTAAGTATAATCGTATAAATTCATTATAATTTTCATCGATTAGATATATATTTAACCTCACCATACTTTTTTTTTGACAGACTGTCAGAGATTATAACGACGAATCTGACTCAGAAGAGATATTTAGGTTCAAACGGCGTTCATCCTTGAAAACACAACACAGAAAACTGACAAATTCTGTCCCTTCGAAACTGGAACATCAGGTAGACAAATCATCGATTGTTAATTTATCATCTTTTAGTAATATTTTGTACTTTGTGTCGGTGCTAACTCTCGAGTCACATGTAAAGGGGCTTAGGCGGTTAAAGAAAGTAGAACCCGGAAGCAGTTCCGTCTTCATTAGTAAGTACAAGAAAATGGGAGTTGAAGAAAAGAAACCTAGTCCGAAACGACTTAAAGTAAAAGGCAACTTAAGTACAGGTTCCTTTGAATACAAACAAGCATCTTAGACAATCATTGACTTTAGCTAACATGGATTCAATTGAAGTTGTAACAACACAGAGAAAAGTACATGAAGCAGGAGAGATCTAACCCACATTGGTAGATGAAACAGAAATATATTCTTTTGTTAAAAAAATTAATTACATTTTTAATGTAAGTAGGTTGGCATTAGCAGTTGTTTAGATGTACATTAACAGTTGATCAATTGTTAATGAGGTTAAAATGGTTATTAATAATGATACCATGGAACCCTGTTTCTTGTTCAATTTGTAAAATTGCCAAAAAGGCTTTGGAATTTAGAGAACTGATAAAGCATAGGTTATCCTTAATTGTATTTCCAAACACATTTTTTAATAATTTGTTCTTAATTTTTTTAAACATATTATTAACAAATATTATGCATTGAGTTCTCTGGCTTATATCACAATTCTACTAATAATTTAGTAAATTATTCTACCAAATAAAGTTACTAAAATTAAAATTGCTTAAATATATTGTATTTATATGTTCATGATGATTTTCTTTCAACAAAATCATTTCCCCCTTGGCTTTTATTCTTCTATCTTCAAGTGTTCAACTCATTTTCTGCTTTTACCCTATTACCTTGAGCCCAATCTTTTTAACAAATAACATAAAACAAGAAAGCACTAAAAGAAGCTACAACATTACCTAACTTCATGAACAAAACGGAAGACAAATAGCAACCCCTGCGAGAAAAGCTTGCGAGGCAAAGGAATGGCAACAACGAAGATAAACTAGCTGGGGAGAATGACGATAAAAAGATGAAACGCAAAAAATAAAACATTACCTGATTTGGTGAACAAAACAACCGAGAATGCGAAGACAATAAACCTAGACGGCAAAAGAAAGAAACTGTGAAAGCGAGACCGAGAAGGAAGAATTTGATTCATAGCTAGGGTAGGAGTAATTCGATAGATAAAACCAAAGTACTTATCTAGTGGTTAAATAGAAAAGTAAGAGAAAGATTGTAGAAAAAAAGTCGCTGTAGCTAGCATGTTAGTTCATTAATATAATAATCTTCACACTCATGACACTTTTGTGTTTCTATTTGTCGGTCTATTTGAAATTCTTTTTCACTGTTATTCTTCTTGACATGATGTGGGATTTACCCAAAATATCCAAATTCTGAAGTGATTATTTAGTGATGTTAACATCAATGTTTTTACCAATGTTTTAAAAACCGGTTCAAACCGGCCGGTTGTACCTGTTGAACCGCCCGGTAGAACCGCTTAAACCGTCCGGTACACCTGGTTGAACCGTTCGATACATCCGGTTAAACCGTTTCTGAGCCAAATCCGGTACGGTATAAAAACCGGATTTTAAAACATTGGTTTTTACCTTTTGCTTACTTTTATTGGTAGTTAAACAAAGGAAGGCAACTCTGACTCTCTGAGTAAGAGTGTAACATCCCAATTTTTATCTACTATTTTAATTACAAAAAGAAACATTTCCGTTTATAGAGTAACTTTTAATAAAAAGAAACATTTGCATTTATAGAGTAACAACTAACGGTAGATGAATGAATTTTTTTTTGAACGGCGTGCGGTTAGGATGTCGCTAACTAGGTTACTAGTTAGTGTCGGAGAAAAATGAATTGTCTCGAGTTATTGACTTAACGATACATAAAAGTCAGGTTTGGTCATAAATGAAAATAAGAAGTTGCTGATTAAAAATCCCTGTAAAAGTCTAGAGAGGAAGTAGAATGCATTTTTTCGGGAAAAGAAAATAGTATAGCTTGATGATTAAAATGGAGATTATGAAGAATGGCAAGAGGAAGCTCTAAATTTTGTTGCAAATAGTTTGGGTAGGAGTAATTCGATAGATTATAAGAGTCTATGAAGTATTATATCCTTAAGTGACTAGAAACAATGGACACTAACAACCCGCTAGTTTGAAGAGCTTAACTCTCTAAAAAGAACTCAAATTTTCGGTAATCAACCCAATCATAGTCTTTCTAGCTGAGAAATAAGCTAGGTGATCCTTGAATACACATCCAAATTGAAGGTTTCCAAATCTTTAGAGGTTCAGTTATACTCTGTAATACGGTTAAAAATTGGTAAATATATCTTCCATTCTCTTGATACAAGGCTTTTAGGTGGGGTTTTGAGTTTTTAACCGAAGGAAATTTAGTTTAGAGTAAATTACAAAAAAAACGTCCTTTATGTTTACACCAGATTGCAAATTATATCCTTCGTAGCTGCCTGACGCTTCCCCATTCGTCCAACCAAATTACAATTTTGCCCTGTTAAAATTTACAGTTTTACCATTGGTTTTGTTTTTTTTTTCTCCCGGTCAAATTACGATTTTGCCCTCAGTTCAAATTTACAATTTTGCCATTGTTTTTGTTTTTTTGGTCAAATTACAGTTTTGCCCCCGGTGTAAAATTATAGTCATCCCATGGTTTTAATTTTTTTTTGACAGCTATGGTAGTTTTTGTGTTAATTGGTTGACTCAGTGTAATTTTTTTTGTGCCAGGCGGCTGCCTAGCACACGCTTATTTGTCTTGAAAAAATTACATTTTTGCCCCAGTTTAAAATTATAGTCTTTCTATCGTTTTAGTTTTTTTTAGTAAAAGTATGGTAGTGTTTTGTTTTAATTGGTTGACTCGATGTAATTTTTTTAGATCATGTTATGAGTACAAGTAACCGAAACACAGACGTACATATTATGAGAAAGAAATATCCGACTTAGTGCCCCGCAATACGGGCGGGGCAAAACCTAGTAAGTATACAAATAAGAAACAAAGTTTTTGTTATTTATTTATAGATGTAAGTCCAGGTCCCCCAACTTCTGGGCTCTCACGTTGTAAACTGTAAAGCATTAAAGCATCGGCCCAAATGTTTACTGAAAAGAGTATTCCAACATATGGATTTTTTACTGTTTGTTAATGTACACTTTTAACTGTACAATTCCAACTTTTTTTTAAATGTATGTTTTAAAAGGAAATATAAAACTGAGTATGTAAAACTAGTTAAGCCATTTACCACTTTTTCTAATCTATTTATAATATTTAGAGCTCATTTATAATTTAGTTTGATAGTTATATTTCTTCATACTTTTTGTTTTTAAAAAGTTTCTATTGATAAAAACCAAAGAGAAATAGAGATAAAACTGAATTCCATTCTTCATAATATTCAACATTACAATATATAGAGATAAACATAATCATAAACCCTAAAGCCCATAAGTAATGGGTTGGGCCTAAAATGCCTGGTTTATAACACTCCCCCTCAGACATTTAGAATTATACACAGTTTAACAACATACTTCAGGATGATGTTAAATAGGTACTTCAGGACCTGAATAAATAAACAGATACTACTGGATCAGCTATGCTGCCTCATTAAAAACCTTACTAAGAAAACCCAGTGGGACAAAACTTAGTTAAGGGAAAAAGAGTACAGCGTGCATAATTCTCCCCCTGAATTCAACAAACATCTTTCAATCTATGAAGACCGATCTTGTGTGATAGCTGCTCGAAACTGCTTCTGGGTTTCGCTTGACTTAATCTGGCGAACATCAATTTCCCCTTCCTTTTGCAAGTCATATGTTGAGAAAAATTTTGGTGAGATGTGCTTTGTTCGATCACCCTTGATATAACCTTCTCTGATCTGAGCTATGCAAGCAGCATTGTCTTCACAAATAATTGTCGGCTCCTTCTTGATCTGTTTTAATCCGCATGCTTCTTGTATGTGATTAATCATTGATCTCAACCACACGCATTCTCGACCAGCATCATATAGTGCTATCAATTCGGCACGATTTGATGATGTTGCTGTAAGCGTTTGCTTAGTTGACTTCCAAGAAATTGCTGTGCCGCCGCATGTGAATACATAATCTGTCTGAGATTTTGCTTTGTGAGGATCTGATAGATATCCGGCATCAGCATACCCAACAAGCTGGGACTTTTGATCTTTCTAATAGAAAAGACCCAAGTCTTGTGTCCCGCAAATATACCGGAAAATATGTTTTACACTATTCCAGTGTCTACGTGTCGGATTCGAATTGTATCTCGCTAGTACATGTACTGCAAATGCAATGTCAGGTCTTGTGTTATTTGCGAGATACATAAGGGCACCGATCGCGCTTAAGTACGGTACTTCTGGACCAAGTACTTCTTCGCCTTCTTCTTGAGGGCGATAAGGATCCTTGTGTGGATCTAGCGGTCGGACAACCATAGGTACGCTAAACGGATGTGCTTTGTCCATATTGAAACGTACTAACATCTTTTGGATGTAGTTTGATTGACGGACAAATGTGCCATTGCATAGATATTCAAATTGTAGTCCGATACATAATTTCGTCATACCAAGATCTTTCATTTCAAATTCCTTCTTTAACAACTGAGCAGCTTTCTCTATCTCTTCAGGAGATCCGATGATGTTGATATCGTCAACATAGGCTGCTATTATAGTGAAATTTGAGAGTGATCGTTTTACAAAGACACATGGACTGATTACATCAGACTTGTATCCTTCATTTTCGAGATATTCACTAAGTCGATTGTACCACATACGACCAGATTGTTTGAGACCATATAAAGATCTCTGGAGCTTTATAGAACACATATCTCGAGGTGTTGATTTTAATGCTTCAGGAAATTTTAATCCTTTAGGGATTTTCATGTAGATGTCATTTTCAAGTGTCCCGTATAAGTATGCGGTGACGACATCCATTAGTCTCATATGAAGTCCTTCAGAGATTGTGAGGCCGATTAGGAACCTAAGGGTTATCGCATCCACTACAGGGGAATACGTTTCCTCATAATCAACTCCTGGGATTTGGGAAAACCCTTGTGCTACAAGTCGAGCCTTATATCGTACAATCTCATTCTTTTCATTTCTCTTTATTGCAAACACCCATTTATAACCTACTAGTTTGACGTCTATGGGCGTTCGGACTACAGGTCCGAAAACATGTCGCTTTTCGAGCGAATTTAATTCGGCATTTATGGCTTCTTGCCATCTTGGCCAACCATTTCTGTGCATGCACTCTTCTAAAGTTTTAGGTACGTAATCATTTTCATTGATTACATCCGTTGCTATAACATATGCGAATATATCATCAACACGTGTTTTATTCCGGTTCCACATTGTACTATCTTGTACATAATTAATAGAGATCTCATTTTCGTTCGGTACCGGTGTTTCTTCTGAAACTTCATTTTCCTCTGGATTCATAGTTGTCTCTTCTGGGACATTTACCTCTACCGGGGTTTCACTTATAATCTTTTGTGAGTTTTCACCAACTGCGTTACTTTGCTCTTTTCGTTTCCGTGGGTTTTTGTCTTTGGAACCGATTGGTCTCCCACGCTTTCGTTGTATAGTAATCGCTTCTGGGATTACTTCAATTCGAGCAGGTGCATTTGATGCTGGTACATGTGACTTTGTCACTCTACTCGTGTCTGTGAATGCATCTGGTAATTCATTCGCTATTCTTTGCAAATGTATAATCTTTTGGACTTCATATTCATATTGACCACTTCGGGGGTCGAGATTTGATAGCGATGATGCATTCCACGTTATTTCTTGTGTTACCAGTCTTTCTTTGTCCTTGTCTCCCCCTAAGACTGGGAACATTGTTTCATCAAAATGACAGTCAGCATAACGTGCTGTAAACATGTCTCCCGTCATTGGTTCTAAATATTTAATTATGGACGAGGAGTTAAAACCAATATAGATACCCAGTCTTCTTTGGGGTCCCATTGTAGTACGTTGTGGTGGCGGTATTGGTACGTATACCGCACAACCAAAAATTCTAAGGTGGGATAAACTTGGTTCTCGTCCGGAGACCAGTTGCAATGGGGAGTATTCATGATCAGCAGTTGGTCTCAATCTAATCAGTGCAGCGGCATGCAAAATAGCATGACCCCATGCAGAAGATGGTAATTTACATCTCATTAAGAGTGGTCTAGCGATTATTTGTAATCGTTTAATCAGAGATTCAGCTAAACCGTTTTGTGTGTGAACATGAGGTACTGAATGTTCAACATTGATCCCAATTGACATACAATAGTCATTAAAAGCTTGAGATGTGAACTCTCCCGCATTATCCATCCGGATGTTTTTAATTTGATTATCCGGGAAATTTGCTCTCAATTGTATGATTTGAGCTAAAAGTTAGGCAAATGCTACATTTCGAGTAGCTAAAAGGATCACGTGTGACCACCTTGAGGATGCGTCAATTAAGACCAATAAATAGCGGAATGGTCCACACGGAGGATGAATGGGCCCACAAATATCCCCTTGGATTCTTTCTAAAAATGATGGGGTTTCATGTATCAATTTAGTTTGTGAGGGCCAAGTTATAAGTTTGCCCAGAGAGCATGCTGCACATGATAAGTCTTGTGGTAGCAAAACTTTTAAATTTTTAAGAGGGTGTCCGGTTGCACTTTTGATTATTCGTCTCATCATTATGCTACCAGGGTGACCTAGACGGTCATGCCATATATTAAATGTGTCTTTATCTAATAGCTTTTGGTTACTCACCATGTATGATTCGATAGGATTAATATTAGTACAATATAATCCAGAGGATGAGGCTTCTAATTGTTCAACAATTGTTTCTTTGCCATTTTTGTTTGAAGTAATTTGAAGATATTCAATATTATTTTCAGATATTGTTTTTAGATGGTAACCATTTTTTCGAATATCTTTAAAGCTAAGTAAATTTCTTCTGGATTTACTAGAAAATAATGCGTTATCAATAGTTAATTGGGTACCCGAAGATAATGTTATGTGTGCTCTGCCGGAGCCTTCTATAAGATTACTGACACCAGATATAGTACTAATCGGTGTCTCTGCCGGAGACAACTCATAGAAAAATTTAATATCTTTGAGAATAGTGTTAGTACTACCGCTATCTACCAGACATTCATCACCAATAATAGCTCTACTGGAGCTAGTATACATATTTCTTCAGGAAATAAAAATAAATAAAAGTTAATTCAAAGAAGTAAAATGAAACAATGCAAGAGTTTATAACAAATGCGTTGATATGCCTCAATGAAGTGTTTAGGAGTGCGACATGTGCGGGACTAATGATTTGACATCCCACATTTATAACAAATGTTGCTTTGGTTCCCGCTACTTTTCCCTTTTGAAGGTCGCCCCGTATTATGTCGACTCGATTTACCACAACTATTTTTAGTATTCTGGGACTCTCGATGCCATATAAATCCCCGTCCTCGACCACGACCACGACCTCTGCTGGGGTCACAGCCTCTACCTCTACCTCGTCCGGTTTGATAATTGGCCACATTCGCTTCAGGGAATGGGCTTGCACCGACAGGTCGCGATTGATGGTTTTGTAGTAGGAGCTTGTTGTTTTGCTCCGCGACCAGAAGACATGATATCAATTCAGAATATTTAGTAAATTTACGTTCCCGGTATTGCTGCGACAGGAGCATGTTTGAGGCATGGAACGTTCAGAAAGTTTTTTTTCAAGCATGTCTTCATCGGTTATTTTTCACCACATAATTTTAACTCGAAGGTAATGCGGAACAAGGCAGAATTATATTCACTGACAGTCTTAAAATCCTGTAGTCATAAATGAAGCCATTCATAGCGGGCTTTGGGGAGTAAGACCAACTTCTGGTGGTCAAAAAGTTCTTTGATGTTTGTCCATAATTCAAGAGGGTTCTCAACAGTTAGATATTCCCGCTTTAGATCTTCGTGAAGATGATGGCGGAAAAATATCATAACTTTCGCTTTATCTTGAGGTGAAGTTTGATTGTCATCAATAATTGTCTCCCCCAAATTATTTGCTGTCAAATGAATTTTAGCATCAAGAGTCTATGGGAGGTAGTTGTTACCCGAGATGTCAAGTGCGGTGAATTCAAGTTTTGATAAATTTGACGTTTTATGAAAAAATCAAGGATTTAAAATTGAGCCGCAATATAAAATATATTCATTGTAGAAGAACTTCAGGTTCTTTATACTTAGAACTTCGGGTTTTATACAAGCAGACAGTTTTCATATGTAGTGATGAGTTTGTATTTTTTTTATGATATAACATTTGTGACACCCCGTTGAAACGTTCTCACTTATACTAGCTTGACAGTGACTGCCTTAACTTTCGGGACGAAAGTTCTTAAAACTTGGGGATAATGTGACACTTCGGGTTTTCCCGGGCAACCTTCTTGATTTAACATTGTGTGTACGTATATTATTAAATGAAAACTATGGATTATCTGTTATTATGTGTTGTATGTATGTATATTATATATATGTGTGTGTTACAAGTGAGCCGAGACCCCAAGGATCCGACTCGAGACCACTCCCGGTCTCGAGTGAACAGTAACAATCGGGCCGGTTGGGCCATGCAACCGAGAAGCCCATTCGGAAACCCCTAACCCACTCGAGATGGATATAAAACCCTTGAGGGTGACCAACCTTTACAACTTTTACCATTGTCAAACACTCTCCCTCATCTCACTCACTCTCTCCTTCACTAAAACCCTAAAACCCTAAATCATCATCAACCTCCTCTCATCTCCTTCTCTCTCTCGGATTCAACCAAGGACTCTCGGTTCTAGCTTCGGATCCTAATTTGAAGCTTATTCTTCATATTATCACACCTTGAGCCTAGCCGGTTAGTATCTCCTTTGGTTGGATATTTAAAAGTTGCTGTTTATGTATGATGATTAGATAAGGTCCTTTCTTGATGATATGAGTAGCATGTTTTACTTGACTAACCATGTTTCTTCATGATTTATATATGAACGGTTTGGTAAAAAGAGGATTAGAACCATTCGGATTATGTTAAGTGTTATAGTGATCCTTCTATCTTAGCTATTTTGCTCATAAATGCTTGGTTGTGAAGGATGAACATGTGTGTGTATGAATCAATGTTTGACGATTATTACCATCCGATTTATAATGATAAAATAGGGCAAATATGGTGTTTAATGATTGTCTTATATGTCACATGATTCTGCTCATAAATCTCATGTTATGAAGTTGTGTTAAGAACCAAGGATTAAATGTTAGTTGATTTGTTTGAATATGCATGATGAACTACTTGAAGATCATGAAAAATATTTGAATATGCTATGTTTGATCTGAATATTTGGAAAATTAGACAACAAAACATGTTTGTGAATTTCTATTGGATAGTACACCAAATCACGATTACACAATTCTATTGGTTAGTACATGTGACAGGTTCTAGAAGGATTATGTGCACGTAACTGAGGTTGCGAGTCGAGACCCTTGGTTGCGACTCAAGACCATCCCTTGACGACTCGAGACGGACTTAAGGGACTCGAGACTGGCAAGGTCTCGAGTTGAGACTTCATGATCTCGACTCGAGACTGGACTCGGGACCTCTGAGGTTGCGACTCCTGACCAGCACCACTCGAGACCAAAACATGATAACATGAAACCTCCTGGTTGCGACTCGAGACTGTGCGTTCTCGAGTCAAGACCGCTTTGTCTCGACTAGGCAGTTTATTATGATTATTGTACTCAAGTCGAGACCGCCTTGTCTCGAATGGGCTGCCTGTTTTGGTTATTGGGCCACAATGTGTTTAATTGGGTTACCTGTTTGACTGGACTATGTGTTACTGACTATGCAAATATTAGGGCCGGCCCAATAACCCAATGTATGTTTGTATGCATGCTATGTGTTTAATACGTGTATGATATACGTGATTACTTGTACCCCAACTTGACCTATATTTGGTAACCATGCTAGGACGTGGTGACCAACGTGATTTACCGGATAATTAATCTACCGAGCAACCCAAGGTGAGTTCACAACCTAAAGCATGCGTTCCCGGTGGTTTGGGAAACGGAACTAAAAACAACACTATCCCCTTATGGGGGATACAACTTACTTTTCTTCCCTTGTTATTGGGGACCTTTAGTTAATTACTGTTTATACGGATTGCAACAAACGGCACTAAACGAAACTCTATCACTCAAGTCCCTACTACATAATACCGATTAGTCGCCGGGGCCAGGCGAACGGGTTATTAGTTGATAGCGCTATTTAGGTTTTACCAGCCTCACACCGTGCCCGCGTATGGGATCGGGCGTGAACTAATGTACTCAGGCATCCGTCAATGATGATAGAACATTGACAACGGGGCATCCTGCGGAAACGCAACGGTTACCTAGTGTTCGGTATTGGAAAAACAGTTTAGTCGCTAACTTTTGGGGTAGCTCCCCATGGCATGTATAAACGGATAAATTAACTGGTGAAACAAGTTTTTGGTAATTAAAACTGGACAACTAGTGAACTCGCTCAACATTATTGTTGACACCTTACTGCATGCTTTGCAGGTAACCAGTGACTGAGGAGCTTGCTGCTTGGGGATGTGTAGTGTTCGTCTACCCCGGTGTTGGGTGTTAAATAAACATGAACTATGAACCTTGTTTAAAACTGTTTTACTTATGCTTCCGCTACTTACTACTATTTGAACTTAAAGCTTTAAGCTCTGAACATGATATTTGCTAACCGTATGGTTAGTAAGTATTACTTTGGTTACTAATTCAATTATTCAGTATAATTGGTGGCTGGATCCTGGTCAGTCACGCCCTCAAGCGGATGATACTCCGCAGGTGGAATTTGGGGGTGTGACAGATTGGTATCAGAGCCATTGGTTATAGTGAACTTGGTTTTAAAAAGGGGAAAATCTTTTTGAGAAAAACCAGACTATAACCCGTGACTCGTAACGACACTACACTCCAAGTGCAAGACTCGACTTATCTGACCTCATAGCTCGGACCCATGTTTACTTGCTTGTTTGTCTTATGCTTTCTGCTCTACTATACGTACTAGTTTGCCTAATTAGATAGATACGCCTCCCCTCTTCTATCTCATTCTCGCTATGTTACGACATCACACTCATACTATGTTTTCTGGCTATGAAGACAATGAGTGGACGCGGACGAGGAAACGTCAACATGACTCAGGCTCAGTTCACTAACCTGATCAACACGGTGGCTGCAGCTTTCGCAGCTCACCCCGGAGGTCAGCATGCACCTGTGCAACCACGTGTTTGTACTTTCAAGACCTTCATGGATTGCAAACCTCTTCCTTTCAATGGCACTGAGGGTGCCATAGGGCTACTGCACTGGATCGAGAAGGTGGAAGCTGTCTTTGCTGTCTGCGAATGTCCCCCAACTAATTGGGTAAAGTTTGCTACTGGTACCCTTGAGGGAAGCGCGCTTTCGTGGTGGAAGGCGCAAATTCAAATGCTTGGTTTGGAGACTGCTAATGCTACTGCATGGGAAGATTTCAAGGATATGATCAAGGAAGAGTATTGTCACAGGGATGACATCCACAAACTCGAGGACGAGTACTATGGTCTCAAGATGGTTGGGTCAGAGATTGAGACCTACACCAAGCTGTCCAACGACTATGCTGCACTTTGCCCAAACATGTCCCGACCTATGTATCGAAGGATCGAATTGTACATCAAAGGCTTGGTCCCAGAAATCCGGAGCCATGTGACCTCGGCCAACCTCACTACCATACAGCCCGTGGTTCGTCTTGCCCACAAACTCACCAACCAGGCTGTGGAAGAGGGCAAGTTGCCCAAAAGGATCAGTGTTGCGGAAGGAACTTCTAGTGATGGCAAACGAAAGTGGGATGGAAATCAGGGCAAGGATGCTAACTCTACTCAGGCCCCAGCCCAGCAAAGGAAAACTGAAAACAACAAAGGCCCTCAGCAACAGGGTGGCTACCGGGGAAGCTACCCTAAGTGCAACAAGTGTAACAGGCACCACAATGGGGCATGTAACAAAGGTCAGTGCCAGCGATGCAACAAGATGGGGCATGAAGCCAAGGATTGTAGAAGTCAGTTCCCAGCAAGGTAGAATCAGCAACAACCCCAACAGCAACAGCAGCAGGGAAACAACCGCGGATGTTTTAAATGTGGGGCAACAGGGCACATGCGGAAGGATTGCCCTGAACTGAATCAGAATCGCAACAACAACCAGGGAGCTGGGAACAATGAACAAAACAACAATGCGGGGAATGGTGCGAGAGGAAGAGCTTTTGTGATTGGAGCTGGAGAAGCAAGGAATGACCCCAACGTCGTGGCGGGTAAGTTCCTACTTGATGATCATTATGTTTCTGTGTTATTTGATTCTGGAGCCGATGCTAGTTATGTATCCCTACGTATTAGTAAGAAGCTTAAGCACCCACCTGCGTTATTAAGTTCTAAGCATATCGTCGAGTTAGCTAATGGTAGAAACATCGAGGCCTCGCACGTGATCCACGACTACAAACTAGAATTGTCTGGTCAGACGTTTAGTATCGACCTTTTCCCTGTCAAGCTTGGAAGCTTCGACGTCGTCATCGGTATGGATTGGTTATCCAAACATCGCGCTGAGATCCTCTGTCAAGAGAAAGCAGTTCGTATTCCTCGTCGTTCTGGCAAACCCCTCATCGTTCAAGGTAACAAAGGCGGAGAAGTCACAGGCATTATCTCGCTTCTAAAAGCCCAGAAGTGTTTACAAAAAAGGCACACCGGTATCCTAGCACTTGTCACCGACACCCACGAAAAGGAAAAGAGGATTGAAGATTTTCCTGTAGTACGTGACTACCCCGAGGTATTTCCTGAGGAACTACCTGGACTCCCTCCCCACCGTCAGGTCGAATTCCAAATCGAGCTAGCTCCCGGAGCAGCACCTATAGCTCGTGCGCCTTATCGACTAGCCCCTGCAGAACTGAAGGAACTCTCTACGCAATTACAGGAACTATTGGATAAAGGATTTATCCGTCCTAGTTCATCACCCTGGGGAGCACCAGTACTCTTTGTTAAGAAGAAGGATGGCACATTCCGAATGTGCATCGACTATCGTGAGCTAAACAAGGTTACCATCAAGAATCGTTACCCTCTCCCGCGCATCGACGACCTGTTCGATCAGTTGCAAGGATCGAGCTACTATTCTAAGATTGACCTGCGATCAGGCTATCATCAGCTGAGAGTTCGTAATGAAGACATCTCCAAGACTGCGTTCAGAACTCGTTACGGTCATTACGAGTTCCTCGTCATGCCTTTCGGAATGACTAACGCGCCTGCGGTTTTTATGGATCTCATGAACCGAGTGTGTAAGCCTTACCTCGACAAATTCGTGATTGTGTTTATCGACGACATCCTGATCTACTCGAAAAGTCAAGAAGAGCATGAACGACACCTACGCCTTATCCTCGAACTCTTACGCAATGAGCAATTGTACGCCAAATTCTCGAAGTGTGACTTTTGGCTTCGAGAGGTCTATTTCCTTGGGCATGTGGTCAATAAGGATGGGATTCACGTTGACCCCGCTAAGATCGACTCGATAAAGAATTGGCCTACGCCCAAAACACCAACCGAAGTTCGCCAGTTCTTGGGATTAGCAGGATACTACCGCAGATTCATCAAAGGATTCTCAAAGATTGCTCAACCCCTCACGACACTCACTCAGAAAGGCATTGCTTACAAGTGGAATGAAGCTCAGGAGTCGGCCTTTCAAAGGCTATAGGATAACCTCTGTAGTGCTCCTATTCTCTCGTTGCCTGAAGGCACTGACGACTTTGTGGTTTACTGCGATGCGTCTATCCACGGGCTCGGTTGCGTGTTGATGCAACGCGAGAAAGTTATTGCCTACGCTTCTCGACAACTTAAGACGCATGAAAGAAACTACACTACGCATGACTTGGAACTGGGAGCAGTGATTTTTGCTCTTAAGATATGGAGACACTACCTGTACGGTACCAAGTGCACTATTTACACCGATCACAGGAGTCTCGAGCATATCTTTAGGCAAAAGGAATTAAACATGCGACAACGTCGATGGGTCGAACTCTTGAATGACTACGAATGCGCCATCAAGTACCATCCGGGCAAGGCCAATGTCGTGGCAGACGCCCTCAGCCGAAAAGACACTATACCAAAGCGCGTGCGAGCATTGCAACTTACCATCCAGTCTAACCTCCCTACTCAGATCCGAAATGCTCAAGTCGAAGCATTGAAACCGGAAAACATCAGGGCTGAGTCCCTGCGGGGATCGAGACAGCGATTAGAACAAAAAGAAGATGGCGCTTACTATGTAACAGGGCGCATTTGGGTTCCACTCTATGGAGATTTACGTGAACTCGTGATGGACGAAGCCCATAAGTCCCGTTACTCAGTACATCCTGACTCGGATAAGATGTACCATGACTTAAGGACTACATATTGGTGGCCTGGTATGAAAACTCACATAGCAACATATGTCAGCAAATGTTTGACTTGCGCAAGAGTCAAGACAGAGTACCAGAAACCAGCAGGCCTACTCCAACAACCAGAAATCCCGAAATGGAAATGGGAGCAAATTTCCATGGATTTTGTTACAGGGCTACCTAGGTCTCAACGCGGAAATGATACTATTTGGGTAATAGTAGATCGATTGACCAAGTCCGCACACTTTTTGGCTATTAAAGAGACATACAAGTTTTCTACCTTGGCGGGGGTTTACTTAAAGGAAGTAGTTTCGAGGCACGGGGTGCCAACCTCCATTATTTCCGACCGAGACGCTCGTTTTACTTCGGAATTGTGGCAAGCTATGCACAAAACCTTTGGCTCACGTTTGGACATGAGCACCGCTTATCACCCGCAAACAGATGGACAGTCCGAACGCACCGTCCAAACCCTAGAAGACATGCTTAGAGCATGTGTGATCGATTTTGGCAAGAATTGGGAGAAGCATCTACCGCTAGTGGAATTCTCCTACAATAACAGCTACCACACTAGCATTCAGGCAGCACCTTTTGAGGCATTGTACGGTCGTAAATGCCGATCACCTCTCTGCTGGGCGGAAATCGGTGATAGTCAAATCACGGGCCCAGAGATGGTGGTAGATACAACGGAAAAGATTGCCCAGATCAGACAACGCATGGCGGCAGCTCGTGACCGTCAGAAAGACTACGCTGATAAGCGCAGGAAACCACTAGAATTCCAGGTCGGTGACCGGGTTCTACTTAAAGTCTCACCCTGGAAGGGTGTGGTACGCTTTGGTAAACGGGGCAAGCTTAATCCGCGATATATTGGACCATTCGAAATTACCGAGAAAATCGGTAAGGTTGCTTATAGATTGAACCTGCCTGAATAACTGAGTGCGGTACACAACGTATTTCACATATCTAATCTGAAGAAGTGCTTGTCAGACGAAACGCTTGTAATTCCTTTCAAGGAACTCACTATTGACGAACAGCTACACTTTACTGAGGAACCGATTGAGATCACGGATCGAGAGATCAAAACCCTCAAACATAGCCAGATACCTCTCGTGCGAGTCCGTTGGAACTCGCGACGTGGCCCAGAGTTTACCTGGGAGCGGGAAGACCAGATGAAGCACAGGTATCCCCAGTTGTTCCCAAACGAAACCCCCAGCACTGAAGCTACAACCGAATTTCGGGACAAAATTCCAAACTAACGGGGGGATGATGTGACACCCCGTTGAAACGTTCTCACTTATACTAGCTTGACAGTGACTGCCTTAACTTTCGGGACGAAAGTTCTTAAAACTTGGGGATAATGTGACACTTCGGGTTTTCCCGGGCAACCTTCTTGATTTAACATTGCGTGTACGTATATTATTAAATGAAAACTATGGATTATCTGTTATTATGTGTTGTATGTATGTATATTATATATATATGTGTGTGTTACAAGTGAGCCGAGACCCCAAGGATCCGACTCGAGACCACTCCCGGTCTCGAGTGAACAGTAACAATCGGGCCGGTTGGGCCATGCAACCGAGAAGCCCATTCGGAAACCCCTAACCCACTCGAGATGGATATAAAACCCTTGAGGGTGACCAACCTTTACAACTTTTACCATTGTCAAACACTCTCCCTCATCTCACTCACTCTCTCCTTCACTAAAACCCTAAAACCCTAAATCATCATCAACCTCCTCTCATCTCCTTCTCTCTCTCGGATTCAACCAAGGACTCTCGGTTCTAGCTTCGGATCCTAATTTGAAGCTTATTCTTCATATTATCACACCTTGAGCCTAGCCGGTTAGTATCTCCTTTGGTTGGATATTTAAAAGTTGTTGTTTATGTATGATGATTAGATAAGGTCCTTTCTTGATGATATGAGTAGCATGTTTTACTTGACTAACCATGTTTCTTCATGATTTATATATGAACGGTTTGGTAAAAAGAGGATTAGAACCATTCGGATTATGTTAAGTGTTATAGTGATCCTTCTATCTTAGCTATTTTGCTCATAAATGCTTGGTTGTGAAGGATGAACATGTGTGTGTATGAATCAATGTTTGACGATTATTACCATCCGATTTATAATGATAAAATAGGGCAAATATGGTGTTTAATGATTGTCTTATATGTCACATGATTCTGCTCATAAATCTCATGTTATGAAGTTGTGTTAAGAACCAAGGATTAAATGTTAGTTGATTTGTTTGAATATGCATGATGAACTACTTGAAGATCATGAAAAATATTTGAATATGCTATGTTTGATCTGAATATTTGGAAAATTAGACAACAAAACATGTTTGTGAATTTCTATTGGATAGTACACCAAATCACGATTACACAATTCTATTGGTTAGTACATGTGACAGGTTCTAGAAGGATTATGTGCACGTAACTGAGGTTGCGAGTCGAGACCCTTGGTTGCGACTCAAGACCATCCCTTGACGACTCGAGACGGACTTAAGGGACTCGAGACTGGCAAGGTCTCGAGTTGAGACTTCATGATCTCGACTCGAGACTGGACTCGGGACCTCTGAGGTTGCGACTCCTGACCAGCACCACTCGAGACCAAAACATGATAACACGAAACCTCCTGGTTGCGACTCGAGACTGTGCGTTCTCGAGTCGAGACCGCTTTATCTCGACTAGGCAGTTTATTATGATTATTGTACTCAAGTCGAGACCGCCTTGTCTCGAATGGGCTGCCTGTTTTGGTTATTGGGCCACAATGTGTTTAATTGGGTTACCTGTTTGACTGGACTATGTGTTACTGACTATGCAAATATTAGGGCCGGCCCAATAACCCAATGTATGTTTGTATGCATGCTATGTGTTTAATACGTGTATGATATACGTGATTACTTGTACCCCAACTTGACCTATATTTGGTAACCATGCTAGGACGTGGTGACCAACGTGATTTACCGGATAATTAATCTACCGAGCAACCCAAGGTGAGTTCACAACCTAAAGCATGCGTTCCCGGTGGTTTGGGAAACGGAACTAAAAACAACACTATCCCCTTATGGGGGATACAACTTACTTTTCTTCCCTTGTTATTGGGGACCTTTAGTTAATTACTGTTTATACGGATTGCAACAAACGGCACTAAACGAAACTCTATCACTCAAGTCCCTACTACATAATACCGATTAGTCGCCGGGGCCAGGCGAACGGGTTATTAGTTGATAGCGCTATTTAGGTTTTACCAGCCTCACACCGTGCCCGCGTATGGGATCGGGCGTGAACTAATGTACTCAGGCATCCGTCAATGATGATAGAACATTGACAACGGGGCATCCTGCGGAAACGCAACGGTTACCTAGTGTTCGGTATTGGAAAAACAGTTTAGTCGCTAACTTTTGGGGTAGCTCCCCATGGCATGTATAAACGGATAAATTAACTGGTGAAACAAGTTTTTGGTAATTAAAACTGGACAACTAGTGAACTCGCTCAACATTATTGTTGACACCTTACTGCATGCTTTGCAGGTAACCAGTGACTGAGGAGCTTGCTGCTTGGGGATGTGTAGTGTTCGTCTACCCCGGTGTTGGGTGTTAAATAAACATGAACTATGAACCTTGTTTAAAACTGTTTTATTTATGCTTCCGCTACTTACTACTATTTGAACTTAAAGCTTTAAGCTCTGAACATGATATTTGCTAACCGTATGGTTAGTAAGTATTACTTTGGTTACTAATTCAATTATTCAGTATAATTGGTGGCTGGATCCTGGTCAGTCACGCCCTCAAGCGGATGATACTCCGCAGGTGGAATTTGGGGGTGTGACAATATTATTAATATAAGTGCGGTAAATTCAAGTTTTGATAAATTCGTCATATTATCAGGATTATGAAGGACTGAAGATTTATTCAAGATGTGTTATGGTCTGTGGATTGTGGCACTGCTACCCGTTGCAAGTTACAGCAACGATTTGATATGATGGCCGGTAAATCTCAGCGGAGATTCTCGTGCTGATAACGTGATAAAAACCAAAGAGAAATAGAGATAAAACTGAATTCCATTCTTCACAATATTCAACATTACAATATATAGAGATAAACATAATCATAAACCCTAAAGCCCATAAGTAATGGGTTGGGCCTAAAATGTCTGGTTTATAACATCTATAAGTTTTTTTTTTCTTTTGGGCTTTTTAATTTTTAAAACCTTTATAAAACATTTCTTTTTATAACTCTTTTTTTAATTCGGTTAACTCTTTAAGAACGTTCACATCGCTTCCACCACATCTACCCTATAATTCCCCTACAAATAAATACTTTTTCTTTATGCTTTCAATTAAATAATATTTTTTTATATTTTTATCATTACCTTTTCGCTCTCCTTCACTCACAATCACTTTTAAAGTATATTTAAAAAATTTATAAATGGTGAACAGTGTCTCATCAAATATACAAATATACAGATGAATAGTAACATTTTCTCTTTCCTTCACTCACAAGTCACAACCACTTATTATAAATATAAAAACCACTCTCACAAAATTTGGTGGACCGGTTATGAATGCTCTAACATACTAAAGAGCGAGAACCAATACCAAATTGAGCCTATATAAATACACACGATTCAAAACCTAAATCAACACACACTTATTTAAACATATATTGAAAACACAAATTTGAACTCAAACTGTAAAACTCGATTTCTTATATCGACCATTATTGTTTGTTTCACCCACATGTAGTTGATAAATTTATTTTAGGTTGCCCAAATGGAGACTTCCTAAGAAATTAAACTGAACTCTAGAGTTTTCCTCACACCCACAATCAATGCGTCCAAAACACAAGGATGATATTTAAGGCGTGCCACTCCTAATGACCCAATATCTCTCTTGTGAACTCAACAAATTGTTATGTGATCCACGTAAGTTGTCACACAAACACTCCAAATTAGAGTGCTTTCATTAACGGATGCATTCGTCAATTATCCATTGGTGAAGGTAGGAATCATCCGTAATCCGTCGAAGGTATATGGATAAAGACTTCATGATTGATCGATCAACTACCGATATTGCTGACAGATCACCAAAGGAATATTCACCCACAG